>NC_034181.2:2781123-2803623 GCF_002021735.2 Oncorhynchus kisutch
CTCATTCAACATCTCATTCCTAAATCATGGGCATTAATATGGAATCTCCATCAAAATCTCTGAGTTTAATCTAGAGCTACAGTGAGTGGACACCTGTTCCTCCAACATCTCATTCATATGGACATGGTCCCTCCTTTGTTTTTGGGATCCCGAGTGGCACAGCGGATCTAAGGCATCTGCATCTCAGTGCTAGAGGCATCACTACAGTCCCTGGTTCGAATCCAGGCTATGTCACATCCGGCCGTGATTGGGAGTCCCATAGGGTGGTGCACAATCGGCCCAGCGTCTTTAGGCTTTGGCCGTCATTGTAAATAAGAATTTGTTCTTAACTGACTTGCCTAGTTAAATAAAGGTTACATTTATATACAGTACATTGCTGCTATAACAGCCTCCACTCTTCTGGGAAGGCTTTCCACTAGATGTTGGAACATTGCTGCTATAACAGCCTCCACTCTTCTGGGAAGGCTTTCCACTAGATGTTGGAACATTGCTGCTATAACAGCCTCCACTCTTCTGGGAAGGCTTTCCACTAGATGTTGGAACATTGCTGCTATAACAGCCTCCACTCTCCTGGGAAGGCTTTCCACTAGATGTTGGAACATTGCTGCTATAACAGCCTCCACTCTTCTGGGAAGGCTTTCCACTAGATGTTGGAACATTGCTGCTATAACAGCCTCCACTCTTCTGGGAAGGCTTTCCACTAGATGTTGGAACATTGCTGCTATAACAGCCTCCACTCTTCTGGGAAGGCTTTCCACTAGATGTTGGAACATTGCTGCTATAACAGCCTCCACTCTTCTGGGAAGGCTTTCCACTAGATGTTGGAACATTGCTGCTATAACAGCCTCCACTCTTCTGGGAAGGCTTTCCACTAGATGTTGGAACATTGCTGCTATAACAGCCTCCACTCTTCTGGGAAGGCTTTCCACTAGATGTTGGAACATTGCTGCTATAACAGCCTCCACTCTTCTGGGAAGGCTTTCCACTAGATGTTGGAACATTGCTGCTATAACAAGCTCCACTCTTCTGGGAAGGCTTTCCACTAGATGTAGGAACATTGCTGCTATAACAACCTCCACTCTTCTGGGAAGGCTTTCCACTAGATGTTGGAACATTGCTGCTATAACAGCCTCCACTCTTCTGGGAAGGCTTTCCACTAGATGTTGGAACATTGCTGCTATAACAAGCTCCACTCTTCTGGGAAGGCTTTCCACTAGATGTTGGAACATTGCTGCTATAACAGCCTCCACTCTTCTGGGAAGGCTTTCCACTAGATGTTGGAACATTGCTGCTATAACAAGCTCCACTCTTCTGGGAAGGCTTTCCACTAGATGTAGGAACATTGCTGCTATAACAACCTCCACTCTTCTGGGAAGGCTTTCCACTAGATGTTGGAACATTGCTGCTATAACAGCCTCCACTCTTCTGGGAAGGCTTTCCACTAGATGTTGGAACATTGCTGCTATAACAAGCTCCACTCTTCTGGGAAGGCTTTCCACTAGATGTTGGAACATTGCTGCTATAACAGCCTCCACTCTTCTGGGAAGGCTTTCCACTAGATGTTGGAACATTGCTGCTATAACAGCCTCCACTCTTCTGGGAAGGCTTTCCACTAGATGTTGGAACATTGCTGCTATAACAAGCTCCACTCTTCTGGGAAGGCTTTCCACTAGATGTAGGAACATTGCTGCTATAACAACCTCCACTCTTCTGGGAAGGCTTTCCACTAGATGTTGGAACATTGCTGTGGGGACTTGCTTCCATTCAGCCATAAGAGCATTAGTGAGGTCGGGTACGCATGTTGGGCGATAAGGCCTGGTTGGCAGTCGGCGTTCTAGTTCATCCCTAAGGTGTTCGGTGGGGTTGATGTGGGCTCTGTGCAGGCCAGTCAAGTTCTTCCACACTGATCTCGACAAACTATTTCTGTATGGACCTCGATTTGTGCATGGGGGCTTTGTCCTGCTGAAACAGGAAAGGGCCTTCCCCAAACTGTTGCCACAACGTTGGAAGCACATAATCGTCTGTAAAGTAATTGTATGCTGTAGCATTAAGATTTCCCTTCACTGGAACTACTACACTACTCTACACTACAGCCCTTCCACCACCAAACTTTACAGTTGGCACTATTCATTGGGACAGGTAGTGTTTTCTTGGCATCCGCCAAACCCAGATTTGTCCTTCGGACTGCCAGATAGTGAAGCAAGATTCATTAGTTTAGAAAGCGTATTTCCATTGCTCCAGAGTCCAATGGCCATGGTAACCTATTTCATGAAGCTCCCAACGAACAGTTCTTGTGCTGACAGAGACAGTTTGAAACTCGATAGTGAGTGTTGCAACTGATGACAGACGATTTTTACGCGCTACGCACTTCAGCACTCGGAGGTCCCGTTCTGTGAGCTTGTGTGGCCTACCACTTCACGGCTGAGCCGTTGTTGCTCCTAAACGTTTCCACTTCACAATAACAGCACTTACAGTTGACCGGGGGCAGCTCTAGCAGGGCAGAAATTTGATGAACTGACTTGTTGGAAAGGTGGAATCCTATGACGGTGCCACGTTGAAAGTCACTGAGCTCTTCAGTAAGGTCCATTCTACTACCAATGTTTGTCTATGGAGATTGCATGGCTCTGCTCGGTTTTATACACCTGTCAGCAACGGGAGTGGCTGAAATAGCCGAATCCACTTATTTAAAGGGGTGTCCACATATTTTGCATATATAGTGTATAGGAAAACTCAGGAAATATATATATATTTTTTACACATATTTGACCCCTTACTTTTATTAGCACAAATCTACCCCCATACATCCTGTTCGTAAGAGTCTTCTCTTTCCATAGTGGGGTCAAATTAGTTTGTAGCTCAAACGTTTCGGACGCTACAGACAGAGGTTGTCACATCAGCGTTACAGACTTCAGACGAGTCCAGTGAAACTTGTGAGGGTCATAGAGCAAAACGGACAACACCGTTGTGTTTGTGAGACATTCTGTAGTGGAGACGAGCAGGGAGCATTCAGAAGTGGAGACGGCAGGCAGCATGCTGTAGTGGAGATGGACAGGGAGCATTCTGTAGTGGAGAAGGACAGGGAGCATTCTGTAGTGGAGACGGCAGGGAGCATTCTGTAGTGGAGACGGGCAGGGAGCATTCAGAAGTGGAGACGGCAGGCAGCATGCTGTAGTGGAGACGGGCAGGGAGCAATCTGTAGTGGAGACGGCAGGGAGCATTCTGTAGTGGAGACGGCAGGGAGCATTCTGTAGTGGAGACGGCAGGGAGCATTCTGTAGTGGAGACGGCAGGGAGCATTCTGTAGTGGAGACGGCAGGCAGCATTCTGTAGTGGAGACGGACAGGGAACATTCAGAAGTGGAGACGGCAGGCAGCATTCTGTAGTGGAGACAGCAGGCAGCATTCTGTAGTGGAGACGGCAGGCAGCATTCAGAAGTGGAGATGGCAGGCAGCATTCTGTCGTGGAGACGGGCAGGGAGCATTCTGTAGTGGAGACGGACAGGGAGCATTCTGTAGTGGAGAAGGGCAGGGAGCATTCTGTAGTGGAGACGGACAGGGAGCATTCAGTAGTGTAGACGGACAGGGAGCATTCAGAAGGGGAGATGGGTAGGGGGCATTCAGAAGGGGAGATGGGCAGGGAGCATTCAGAAGTGGAGACGGGCAGGGAGCATTCAGAAGTGGAGATGGGTAGGGAGCATTCAGAAGGGGAGATGGGCAGGGAGCATTCAGAAGTGGAGATGGGCAGGGAGCATTCTGAAGTGGAGACGGCAGGCAGCATTCAGAAGTGGAGACAGGTAGGGAGCATTCAGAAGTGGAGACGGCAGGGAGCATTCAGAAGTGGAGACGGGCAGGGAGCATTCAGAAGTGGAGATGGGTAGGGAGCATTCAGAAGGGGAGATGGGCAGGGAGCATGCAGAAGTGGAGACGGGCAGGGAGCATTCAGAAGTGGAGATGGGTAGGGAGCATTCAGAAGGGGAGATGGGCAGGGAGCATTCAGAAGTGGAGATGGGCAGGGAGCATTCTGTCGTGGAGAAGGGCAGGGAGCATTCTGTAGTGGAGACGGACAGGGAGCATTCTGTAGTGGAGACGGACAGGGAGCATTCTGTAGTGGAGACGGACAGGGAGCATTCTGTAGTGGAGACGGACAGGGAGCATTCTGTAGTGGAGACGGACAGGGAGCATTCAGAAGTGGAGACAGGTAGGGAGCATTCAGAAGTGGAGACGGCAGGGAGCATTCAGAAGTGGAGACGGGCAGGGAGCATTCAGAAGTGGAGATGGGTAGGGAGCATTCAGAAGTGGAGATGGGTAGGGAGCATTCAGAAGGGGAGATGGGCAGGGAGCATTCAGAAGTGGAGACGGGCAGGGAGCATTCTGATGTGGAGATGGCAGGCAGCATTCAGAAGTGGAGACAGGTAGGGAGCATTCAGAAGTGGAGACGGCAGGGAGCATTCAGAAGTGGAGACGGGCAGGGAGCATTCAGAAGTGGAGATGGGTAGGGAGCATTCAGAAGGGGAGATGGGCAGGGAGCATGCAGAAGTGGAGATGGGTAGGGAGCATTCAGAAGGGGTGATGGGCAGGGAGCATTCAGAAGTGGAGATGGGCAGGGAGCATTCTGACGTGGAGACGGCAGGCAGCATTCAGAAGTGGAGATGGCAGGCAGCATTCTGTCGTGGAGAAGGGCAGGGAGCATTCTGTAGTGGAGACGGACAGGGAGCATTCTGTAGTGGAGACGGACAGGGAGCATTCTGTAGTGGAGACGGACAGGGAGCATTCTGTAGTGGAGACGGACAGGGAGCATTCAGAAGTGGATACAGGTAGGGAGCATTCAGAAGTGGAGACGGCAGGGAGCATTCAGAAGTGGAGACGGGCAGGGAGCATTCAGAAGTGGAGATGGGTAGGGAGCATTCAGAATGGGAGATGGGCAGGGAGCATTCAGAAGTGGAGATGGGCAGGGAGCATTCTATAGTGGAGACGGCAGGCAGCATTCAGAAGTGGAGATGGCAGGCAGCATTCTGTCGTGGAGAAGGGCAGGGAGCATTCTGTAGTGGAGACGGACAGGGAGCATTCTGTAGTGGAGACGGACAGGGAGCATTCTGTAGTGGAGACGGACAGGGAGCATTCTGTAGTGGAGACGTCAGGCAGCATTCTGTAGTGGAGACGGCAGGCAGCATTCTGTAGTGGAGACGGCAGGCAGCATTCTGTAGTGGAGACGGACAGGGAGCATTCTGTAGTGGAGACGGACAGGGAGCATTCTGTAGTGGAGACGGACAGGGAGCATTCTGTAGTGGAGACGGACAGGGAGCATTCAGAAGTGGATACAGGTAGGGAGCATTCAGAAGTGGAGACGGCAGGGAGCATTCAGAAGTGGAGACGGGCAGGGAGCATTCAGAAGTGGAGATGGGTAGGGAGCATTCAGAATGGGAGATGGGCAGGGAGCATTCAGAAGTGGAGATGGGCAGGGAGCATTCTATAGTGGAGACGGCAGGCAGCATTCAGAAGTGGAGATGGCAGGCAGCATTCTGTCGTGGAGAAGGGCAGGGAGCATTCTGTAGTGGAGACGGACAGGGAGCATTCTGTAGTGGAGACGGACAGGGAGCATTCTGTAGTGGAGACGGACAGGGAGCATTCTGTAGTGGAGACGTCAGGCAGCATTCTGTAGTGGAGACGGCAGGCAGCATTCTGTAGTGGAGACGGCAGGCAGCATTCTGTAGTGGAGATGGACAGGGAGCATTCTGTAGTGGAGATGGGTAGGGAGCATTCTGTAGGGGAGATGGGCAGGGAGCATTCAGAAGGGGAGACGGGCAGGGAGCATTCAGAAGGGGAGATGGGCAGGGAGCATTCAGAAGTGGAGACGGGCAGGGAGCATTCAGAAGGGGAGACGGGCAGGGAGCATTCTATAGTGGAGACGGTCAGGGAGCATTCGGAAGTGGAGACGGGCAGGGAGCATTCAGAAGGGGAGATGGGCAGGGAGCATTCAGAAGTGGAGATGGGCAGGGAGCATTCATAAGTGGAGATGGGCAGGGAGCATTCAGAAGTGGAGACGGGCAGGGAGCATTCAGAAGTGGAGATGGGCAGGGAGCATACTATAGTGGAGACGGGCAGGGAGCATTCAGAAGTGGATATGGCAGCGAGCATTCTATAGTGGAGACGGGCAGGGAGCATTCAGAAGGGGAGATGGGCAGGGAGCATTCAGAAGGGGAGATGGGCAGGGAGCATTCAGAAGTGGAGATGGGCAGGGAGCATACTATAGTGGAGACGGGCAGGGAGCATTCAGAAGGGGAGATGGGCAGGGAGCATTCTGTAGTGGAGATGGGCAGGGAGCATTCTGTAGTGGAGATGTGCAGGGAGCATTCAGAAGGGGAGATGGGTAGGTAGCATTCTGTCATGGAGACGGGCAGGGAGCATTCTGTAGTGGAGATGTGCAGGGAGCATTCTGTAGTGGAGATGTGCAGGGAGCATTCTGTAGTGGAGACGGGCAGGGAGCATTCAGAAGTGGAGATGGGCAGGGAGCATTCCGTAGTGGAGACGGGCAGGGAGAATTCTGTAGTGGAGACGGGCAGGGAGAATTCTGTAGTGGAGACGGGCAGGGAGCATTCAAAAGGGGGCAGCAGGTCCTCCCACAGCAGGTTCCTGGTTCATAAACTAATGTAGAGAAGAATAGCCTTCTGGCATCAGGTCTCCTATTAGTCTCCCTATTAGTCTCCCTATGGGTCTCCTATTAGTCTCCCTATTAGACTCCTTATGGATCTCCCTATTAGTCTCCCTATTAGTCTCCCTATTAGCCTCCCTATTAGTCTCCCTATGGGTCTCCCTATTAGTCTCCCTATTAGTCTCCCTATGGGTCTCATTATGGGTCTCCCTATGGGTCTCCCTATTAGTCTCCCTATTTGTCTCCCTATTAGTCTCCCTATTAGTCTCCCTATTAGTCTCCCTATTAGTCTCCCTATTGGTCTCCCTATTAGTCTCCTTATGGGTCTCCTTATAGGTCTCCCTATTGGTCTCCCTATTGGTCTCCCTATTAGTCTCCTTATGGGTCTCCTTATGGGTCTCCCTATTGGTCTCCCTATTGGTCTCCTTATGGGTCTCCGTATTGGGCTCCTTATGGGTTTCCCTATTGGTCTCCTTATGGGTCTCCCTATTGGGCTCCTTATGGGTCTCCCTGTTGGGCTCCTTATGGGTCTCCCTATGGGTCTCCCTATTGATCTCCCTATTAGTGTCCTTATGGGTCTCCCTATTGGTCTCCCTATTGGTCTCCTTATGGGTCTCCCTATTGGGCTCCTTATGGGTTTCCCTATTAGTCTCCCTATTGGTCTCCTTATGGGTCTCCCTATTAGTCTCCCTATTGGTCTCCTTATGGGTCCCCCTATTGGGATCCTTATGGGTCTCCTTATAGGTCTCCCTATTAGTCTCCCTATTGGTCTCCTTATAGGTCTCCCTATTAGTCTCCCTATTGGTCTCTTTATGGGTCTCCCTATTGGGCTCCTTATGGGTCTCCCTATTGGTCTCCCTATTGGTCTCCTTATGGGTCTCCCTATTAGTCTCCCTGTTGGTCTCCTTATGGGTCTCCCTATTAGTCTCCCTATTGGTCTCCTTATGGGTCTCCCTATTGGGATCCTTATGGGTCTCCTTATGGGTCTCCCTATTGGTCTCCTTATGGGTCTCCCTATTGGGCTCCTTATGGGTCTCCTTATGGGTCTCTCTATTAGTCTCCCTATTGGTCTCCTTATGGGTCTCCGTATTGGGCTCCCTATTAGTCTCCCTATTTGGCTCCTTATGGGTCTCCCTATTGGTCTCCCTATTGGTCTCCTTATGGGTCTCCGTATTGGTCTCCTTATGGGTCTCCCTATTAGTCTCCCTATTGGTCTCCCTATTGGTCTCCCTATTGGACTCCTTATGGGTCTCCCTATTTGGCTCTCTATTGGACTCCTTATGGGTCTCCCTATTTGGCTCTCTATGGGTCTCCTTATGGGTCTCCCTATTGGGCTCTCTATGGGTCTCCCTATTGGTCTCCTTATGGGTCTCCCTATTAGGCTCTCTATGGGTCTCCCTATTTGGCTCTCTATGGGTGTCCCTATTGGGCTCCTTGTGGAACCTGGTGAAGAGTACTCCACTCCATAGAGGGAGTAGGGTGCCATTTGGGATGCTGTTGAAACAATCTGGGCTTTCCTTTCCTACAGGGAATAAAAACTATTAGGTTCGAACTAACACAGGACAGGACAGGACAGGATAGGATAGGGCAGGGCAGGATAGGGCATGGCAGGACAGGACAGGACAGGGCAGGGCAGGGCAGGGCAGGGCAGGACAGGACAGGACACGACTGGACAGGACACGACTGGACAGGACAGGACAGGGCAGGACACGACTGGACAGGACAGGACAGGACTGGACAGGACAGGACTGGACCGGACACGACTGGACAGGACACGACTGGACAGGACAGGATGCGACTGGACAGGACAGGATGCGACTGGACAGGACAGGACACTACTGGCTGCACTCAAAACACACTGATTGCAAAGTCATAGCAGAGTTAGTAAATCTAAACTCTGTATCCCAATGTCATAACACACAAGGTATCTAGGTCTATCTGCAGTCATAATACATCTATAGGTCTACACTACACTACACTACACTACACTACTCTACACTACACTACACTACACTACTCTACTCTACACTACACTACTCTACACTACACTACTCTACACTACTC
The DNA here is from genome assembly GCF_002021735.2 of Oncorhynchus kisutch. NCBI lineage: Eukaryota > Metazoa > Chordata > Actinopteri > Salmoniformes > Salmonidae > Oncorhynchus > Oncorhynchus kisutch. Next base: position 2,789,835 of record NC_034181.2, read on the forward strand.
TACACTACTCTACACTACACTACACACTACTCTACACTGCACCACACTACTCTACACTACTCTACTCTACTCTACTCTACACTACACTACACAACACTACACACTACTCTACACTGCACCACACTACTCTACACTACTCTACTCTACTCTACTCTACTCTACTCTACTCTACTCTACTCTACTCTACACTACACACTACTCTACACTGCACGACTCTGCACCACACTACTCTACACTACACGACACTACACACTACTCTACACTGCACCACACTACTCTACACTACTCTACTCTACTCTACTCTACATTACACTACTCTACTCTACACTACACACTACTCTACACTGCATGACTCTGCACCACACTATACACTATACTACACTATACTAACACTACACTACTCTACACTAACACTACTACTCTACACTACACTACACTACTCTACACTACTCAACACTACACTACTCTACACTACACTACACTACTCTACTCTACTCTACACTACTCTACACTAACACTACTACTCTACACTACACTACACTACTCTACACTACTCAACACTACACTACTCTACACTACACTACACTACTCTACTCTACTCTACACTACTCTACACTAACACTACTACTCTACACTACACTACACTACTCTACACTACTCAACACTACACTACTCTACACTACACTACACTACACTACACTGCACTGCACTACACTACTCTACTCTACTCTACTCTACTCTACTCTACACTGCACTACTCTACTCTACTCTACTCTACTCTACTCTGCACTACACTACACTACTCTGCACTACACTACACTACACTACTCTACTCTACACTACACTACACTACTCTACTCTACACTACACTACTCTACTCTACTCTACACTACACTACTCTACACTACACTACTCTACTCTACTCTGCACTACACTACACTACACTACACTACTCAACACTACACTACTCTACACTACTCTACACTACACTACTCTACTCTACACTACACTACTCTACTCTACACTACACTACTCTACACTACACTACTCTACTCTACACTACACTACACTACTCTACACTACACTACTCTACTCTACACTGCACTACACTACACTACTCTACTCTACTCTACTCTACACTACTCTACTCTACTCTACACTGCACTACACTACACTACTCTACTCTACACTACACTACTCTACACTACACTACACTACACTACTCTACACTACACTACACTACTCTACACTACACTACTCTACTCTACTCTACACTGCACTACACTACACTACTCTACTCTACACTACTCTACTCTACACTACACTACACTACTCTACTCTACTCTACACTACACTACTCTACACTACTCTACTCTACTCTACACTGCACTACACTACACTACTCTACTCTACTCTACTCTACACTACACTACTCTACTCTACACTACACTACACTACTCTACTCTACACTACACTACACTACTCTACTCTACACTACACTACTCTACTCTACACTACACTACTCTACTCTACACTACACTACACTACTCTACTCTACACTACACTACTCTACTCTACACTACACTACTCTACTCTACACTACACTACTCTACTCTACACTACTCAACACTACACTACTCTACTCTACACTACACTACTCTACTCTACACTGCACTACACTACTCTACTCTACTCTACACTACACTACACTACACTACACTACTCTACTCTACTCTACACTGCACTACACTACACTACTCTACTCTACACTACACTACTCTACACTACTCTACACTACTCTACTCTACACTACACTACACTACTCTACTCTACACTACACTACTCTACACTACTCTACACTACTCTACTCCACTACTCAACACTACACTACTCTACACTACACTACTCTACACTGCACTACTCTACACTACACTACTCTACACTACACTACTCTACTCTACTCTACACTACACTACACTACACTACTCTACACTACTCTACACTACACTACTCTACTCTACACTACTCAACACTACACTACTCTACTCTACCCTACACTACTCTACTCTACTCTACACTACACTACACTACACTACACTACTCTACACTACTCTACACTACTCTACACTACACTACTCTACTCTACATTACACTATGACTATGGAGCAGCTCTGACTGGAGGGGATTCCTGGAGATGTGGTGGTAGGTGATAAACCTGGAGTCCTGGACGAGTTGGCACCTGGCGAGGCCTAGACAGGATGGTTACAGAGAAGAGACCCTGTTGGGAAATATCCAGTTCTTTGAACTAACATATTTTGTTTATGATCCTAGATTATAAGATTATTCAATTAACTAAATGAACTGAAAGTAATTGAGAATGTATAGTGTGTGTGTTTAAAAATCCTACAAGCTCCAAAAGCTTCAGAAACAACCTGCAATAGCAGTAGGTAGATGATGTTATCGGACATGGCTGTAGCTTTCAGAACCTACCACTTTGAAGACGTAATTGTTTGTGCGTTACTGGGCGTGGCTGAACGGTCCAGCCAGAACGTGGCCCCTCCACTGAGATGAAAGGCAGCTGTGGTCCTTTAATAAAGACCTGGCAGAGGGTTTCAGTGGGAGTGAATGCTCAACCTCACATTACTACCACTTTACACGGTTTACTGTAGATGACAATTACGTCAGCGTTTTAATCGGTGGCACAGCCCAGTTCAAAAAAGAACAAATAAGGACAAATTAGAATGTCCGTATTATACAGGTCTAATGAGAGACGTAGAGTCAAAGAAACATAAAATGCATTATTTTCAAAAACATTTTTTTGTATATATATATTTTTTTAAACAAATGAAACCTATATAATATCTCTCATCACTTCATTTGGACTGTTCTTAAACGGTCATTCCAGTCGAAAGCTTTCCTATAAAAAACAACATTTCCATAAATCTTTTTGATAAGAAAGAAAAATGCCTGTAATATCAGCCTGTTCAGGTGGAAGGGAGGTTTTTGGCCCACAGTATGACATCATCATCTGATCGGATTATTCTGACCAATGAGCAGTCATATATATTTGCATATGTATCCTCCTACTTTGAAGGGGTAAGTGGGGTAGGCTCTCTAGAGTCTACACGATCCTATCGGCCAATCAGGGCTGTTTATGTAAATATATTTACATTCGTATCAACACGCCCACACGATCAGACTGAGCATTTTAATGGCAAAAATAGGCTCAGGGAAATAAATTATTTAAAAAAAAGTTGTTTTAATATTTTCACAAAATAACACGTTTTTTTTAACTTTCGTGCCCTAAAATGAATAATTCCTGAGTGATAAAGGCTTTGTAAACACATCAAAAACATTCGGACAAAACAAAGATTGTATCATGTCAACGAAATTACTCCCAAACATAAACAAACACAATGTGTCATGGTATGACAGAGAGAACAACAAACTACTAGCTGCTGTGTGTTTAATGTGTTTAATGTTCTGGAAGGTTCCCACGTAGCAGAGAGAACGTGTCCACATGGGCAGCCATGGCTGGCTGGATTTGGCTGTGCTAGTCTGGGACTAGGCTGTGCTAGGCTTGGTATAGGCTGTGCTAAGCTGAGGCTAGGCTGGGACTAGGCTGTGCTAAGCTGAGGCTAGGCTGGGACTAGGCTGTGCTAGGCTGGGACTAGGCTGGGACTAGGCTGGGACTAGGCTGGGACTAGGCTGGGACTAGGCTGTGCTAGGCTGGGGCTAGGCTGTGCTAGACTGAGGCTAGGCTTTGCTAGGCTGGGACTAGGCTGAGGCTAGGCTGGGACTAGGCTGGGACTAGGCTGGGACTAGGCTGTGCTAGGCTGGGGCTAGGCTGTGCTAGACTGAGGCTAGGCTTTGCTAGGCTGGGACTAGGCTGGGACTAGGCTGTGCTAAAGTGGGACTAGGCAGGTTAGGATGGGGCTAGGAGGTGCTATAGGCATGGCTGGGCAGGGCTGGGCTATACTGAGGCAGGGATAGGCTGTGTTATGCTTGGTTGGGTTTAGTTTTGCTTGGGCTGGGCCTGTGCTAACTGGGTTGGGGTATACTGAGGCAGGGATAGGCTGGGGCAAGGCTTGGGCTAGGCTGGGGCTAGGCTGGGGCTAGGCAGGTTAGGATGGGGCTAGGAGGTGCTATAGGCATGGCTGGGCAGGGCTGGGCTATACTGAAGCAGGGACTAGGCTGGGGCTAGGCTTGGGCTAAGCAGGTTAGGATGGGGCTAGGAAGTGCTATAGGCATGGCTGGGCAGGGCTGGGCTATACTGAGGCAGGGATAGGCTGTGTTATGCTTGGCTGGGTTTAGTTTAGCTTGGGCTGGGCCTGTGCTAACTGGGTTGGGCTGGGCCTGTGCTAACTGGGTTGGGCTGGGCTTGTGCTAACTGGGTTGGGCTAGGCCTGTGCTAACTGGGTTGGGCTGGGCCTGTGCTAACTGGGTTGGGCTGGGCCTGTGCTAACTGGGTTGGGCTGGGCTTGTGCTAACTGGGTTGGTGTGGGCCTGTGCTAACTGTGTTGGGCTGGGCTTGTGCTAACTGGGTTGGGCTGGGCCTGTGCTAACTGGGTTGGGCTGGGCCTGTGCTAACTGGGTTGGGCTGGGCCTGTGCTAACTGGGTTGGGCTGGGCTTGTGCTAACTGGGTTGGGCTAGGCCTGTGCTAACTGGGTTGGGCTGGGCCTGTGCTAACTGGGTTGGGCTGGGCTTGTGCTAACTGGGTTGGGGTGGGCCTGTGCTAACTGTGTTGGGCTGGGCTTGTGCTAACTGGGTTGGGCTGGGCCTGTGCTAACTGGGTTGGGCTGGGCCTGTGCTAACTGGGTTGGGCTGGGCCTGTGCTAACTGGGTTGGGCTGGGCTTGTGCTAACTGGGTTGGGGTGGGCCTGTGCTAACTGGGTTGGGCTGGGCCTGTGCTAACTGTGTTGGGCTGGGCTTGTGCTAACTGGGTCGGGCTGGGCTTGTGCTAACTGGGTTGGGGTGGGCCTGTGCTAACTTGGTTGGGCTGGGCTGTTGTGATCTGAACTGGTTTTGGCAGTGCAGTGCAGTGCTGTTCTGAGCTGGGCTGACTGGGTCTGGGCATGAGGGTGATTGCTGGTTGCTCTATTGTTTTTAGTAGGCACCTGCTCTGCTCCACTCCGCTCGGTCGGGGCTGGGTAGTGCTCCACCGCAGCTGGAATGCAAAACTGACAATTAGATTTGGCCCTCAACAACGCAGCAAAACTCAGTCCACAAAGCTCCGTCTGCAATTCAAAATAGTTACACTGCTCCACAAAAATTCTCCCAACACCTCCTCCTCACACTCCTCCTCACACTCCTCCTCCTCCTCACACTGCTCCTCCTCACACTCCTCCTCCTCACACTGCTCCTCCTCCTCACACTGCTCCTCCTCCTCACACTCCTCCTCCTCCTCACACTGCTCCTCCTCACACTCCTCCTCCTCACACTGCTCCTCCTCCTCACACTGCTCCTCCTCCTCACACTGCTCCTCCTCCTCAAACTGCTCCTCCTCACACTCCTACTCCTCACACTCATCCTCCTCATGCTGCTCCTCCTCACACTGCTCCTCCTCACAATGCTCTTCCTCCTCACACTGCTCCTCCTCACACTCCTACTCCTCACACTCCTCCTCCTCACGCTGCTCCTCCTCACGCTGCTCCTCCTCACACTCCTCCTCCTCCTCACACTGCTCCTCCTCACACTCCTCCTCCTCCTCACACTCCTCCTCCTCACACTCCTCCTCCTCCTCACACTGCACCTCCTCACACTGCTCCTCCTCCTCACACTCCTCCTCCTCCTCACACTGCACCTCCTCACACTGCACCTCCTCACACTGCTCCTCCTCCTCACACTGCTCCTGCTCCTCACACTGCTCCTCCTCCTCACACTCCTCCTCCTCCTCCTCCTCCTCCTCACACTAACTCCTCCTCACACCAACTCCTCCTCACTCATCCTCCTCACGCTGCTCCTACTCACACTGCTCCTCCTCCTCACACTGCTCCTCCTCCTCACACTGCTCCTCCTCCTCACACTGCTCCTCCTCACACACTGCTCCTCCTCACACTCCTCCTCCTCACACTCCTCCTCCTCCTCCTCACACTGCTCCTCCTCCTCACACTCCTGCTCCTCCTCACACTGCTCCTCCTCCTCACACTGCTCCTCCTCCTCACACTGCTCCTCCTCACACTCCTCCTCCTCACACATGCCCCTCCTCCTCACACTGCTCCTCCTCCTCACACTGCTCCTCCTCCTCACACTCCTCCTCCTCCTCACACTCCTCCTCCTCCTCCTCACACTGCTCCTCCTCCTCCTCACACTGCTCCTCCTCCTCACACTCCTACTCCTCACACTCATCCTCCTCACACGCTGCTCCTCCTCACACTGCTCCTCCTCACAATGCTCTTCCTCCTCACACTGCTCCTCCTCACACTCCTACTCCTCACACTCCTCCTCCTCACGCTGCTCCTCCTCACACTCCTCCTCCTCCTCACACTTCTCCTCCTCCTCACACTCCTCACACTCCTCCTCCTCCTCACACTGCACCTCCTCACACTGCTCCTCCTCCTCACACTCCTCCTCCTCCTCACACTGCACCTCCTCACACTGCACCTCCTCACACTGCTCCTGCTCCTCACACTGCTCCTCCTCCTCACACTCCTCCTCACACTCCTCCTCCTCCTCACACTTCTCCTCCTCACACTCCTCACACTCCTACTCCTCACACTCCTCCTCCTCACGCTGCTCCTCCTCACGCTGCTCCTCCTCACACTCCTCTTCCTCCTCACACTGCTCCTCCTCACACTCCTCCTCCTCCTCACACTCCTCCTCCTCACACTCCTCCTCCTCCTCACACTGCACCTCCTCACACTGCTCCTCCTCCTCACACTCCTCCTCCTCCTCACACTGCACCTCCTCACACTGCACCTCCTCACACTGCTCCTCCTCCTCACACTGCTCCTGCTCCTCACACACTGCTCCTCCTCCTCACACTCCTCCTCCTCCTCCTCCTCCTCCTCCTCACACTAACTCCTCCTCACACCAACTCCTCCTCACTCATCCTCCTCACGCTGCTCCTACTCACACTGCTCCTCCTCCTCACAGCTGCTCCTCCTCCTCACACTGCTTCCTCCTCCTCACACTGCTCCTCCTCACACACTGCTCCTCCTCACACTCCTCCTCCTCACACTCCTCCTCCTCCTCCTCACACTGCTCCTCCTCCTCACACTCCTGCTCCTCCTCACAACTGCTCCTCCTCCTCACACTGCTCCTCCTCCTCACACTGCTCCTCCTCACACTCCTCCTCTCCTCACATGCCCCTCCTCCTCACACTGCTCCTCCTCCTCCTCACACTGCTCCTCCTCCTCACACTGCTCCTCCTCCTCACACTCCTCCTCCTCCTCCTCACACTGCTCCTCCTCCTCCTCAACACTCCTCCTCCTCCTCCTCACACTCCTCCTCCTCCTCCTCACACTGCTCCTCCTCCTCCTCACACTCCTCCTCCTCACACTCCTCCTCCTCCTCCTCACACTGCTCCTCCTCCTCTCCTCACACTCCTCCTCCTCCTCCTCACAGCTGCTCCTCCTACTCCTCACACTCATCTTCCTCACGCTGCTCTCCTCCTCACACTGCTTCCTCCTCACAATGCTCTTCCTCCTCACACTGCTCCTCCTCACACTCCTACTCCTCACACTCCTCCTCCTCACGCTGCTCCTCCTCACACTTCCTCCTCCTCCTCACACTCCTCCTCCTCCTCACACTCCTCCTCCTCCTCACACTTCTCCTCCTCCTCACACTCCTCACACTCCTCCTCCCTCCCTCTCACACTGCACCTCCCTCACACTGCTCCTCCTCCTCACACTCCTCCTCCTCCTCACACTGCACCTCTCACACTGCACCTCCTCACACTGCTCCTGCTCCTCACACTGCTCCTCCTCCTCACACTCCTCCTCACACTCCTCCTCCTCCTCACACTTCTCCTCCTCACACTCCTCACACTCCTCCTCCTCCTCACACTGCACCTCCTCACACTGCTCCTCCTCCTCACACTCCTCCTCCTCCTCNCCTCCTCCTCCTCACACTGCTCCTCCTCCTCCTCACACACTCCTCCTCCTCCTCCTCACACTGCTCCTCCTCCTCCTCACACTGCTCCTCCTCCTCACACTCCTCCTCCTCACACTGCTCCTCCTCACACTGCTCCTCACACTCCTCCTCCTCCTCACACACTGCTCCTCCTCCTCCTCCCACTGCCCTCCTTCCTTCACACTCCTGCCTCCTCCTCACACTGCTCCTCCTCCTCACACTGCTCCCTCCTCCTCACCCTGCCTCCTCCTCCGCACACTCCTCCTCCTCACACTCCTCCTCCTCCTCACACTGCTCCTCCTCACACTGCTCCTCCTCCTCACACTGCTCCTCCGCACACTCCTCCTCCTCACACTCCTCCTCCTCACACTCATCCACCTCCTCACACTGCTCCTCCTCCTCACACTCCTCCTCCTCCTCCTCCTCCTCCTCACACCAACTCCTCCTCACACCAACTCCTCCTCACACCAACTCCTCCTCCTCACACTGCTCCTCCTCCTCACAATGCTCCTCCTTACACTGCTCCTCCTCACACTGCTCCTCCTCCTCACACTGCTCCTCCTCACACTGCTCCTCCTCCTCACACTGCTCCTCCTCCTCACACTGCTCCTCCTCCTCACATTGCTCCTCCTCTTCACACTGCTCCTCCTCCTCACACTGCTCCTCCTCCTCACACTGCTCCTCCTCCTCACACTCCTCCTCACACTCCTCCTCCTCACACTGCTCCTCCTCCTCACACTCCTCCTCCTCCTCCTCCTCCTCACACTGCTCCTCCTCCTCACACTCCTGCTCCTCCTCACACTGCTCCTCCTCCTCACACTCCTCCTCCTCACACTGCACCTCCTCACACTCCTCCTCCTCCTCCTCACACTGCACCTCCTCACACTGCTCCTCCTCCTCACACTGCTCCTCCTCCTCACACTGCTCCTCCTCCTCACACTCCTCCTCCTCCTCCTCACACTGCTCCTCCTCACACCAACTCCTCCTCACTCCTTCTCCTCACACTGCTCCTCCTCCTCACACTGCTCCTACTCACACTGCTCCTCCTCCTCACACTGCTCCTCCTCACACTGCTCCTCCTCACACTCCTCCTCCTCACACTGCTCCTCACACTGCTCCTCCTCCTCACACTGCTCCTCCTCACACTGCTCCTCCTCCTCACACTGCTCCTCCTCCTCACACTGCTCCTCCTCCTCACACTGTTCCTCCTCCTCACACTCCTCCTCCTCACACTGCTCCTCCTCCTCACACTGCTCCTCCTCACACACTGCTCCTCCTCACACTCCTCCTCCTCACACTCCTCCTCCTCCTCCTCCTCACACTGCTCCTCCTCCTCACACTCCTGCTCCTCCTCACACTGCTCCTCCTCCTCACACTGCTCCTCCTCCTCACACTCCTGCTCCTCACACTGCTCCTCCTCACACTGCTCCTCCTCCTCACACTGCTCCTCCTCCTCACACTGCTCCTCCTCCTCACACTCCTCCTCCTCCTCCTCACATTGCTCCTCCTCACACTGCTCCTCACACTGCTCCTCCTCACACTGCTCCTCACACTGCTCCTCCTCCACACGCTGCTCCTCCTCACACTCCTCCTTCTCACACTCCTCCACCTCCTCACACTGCTCCTCCTCACACTCCTGCTCCTCCTCCTCACACTCCTCCTCCTCCACACTGCTCCTCCTCCTCACACTCCTCCTCCTCCTCACACTGCTCCTCCTCACACTGCTCCTCCTCCTCACACTGCTCCTCCTCTCACTGCTCCTCCTCACACTCCTCCTCCTCCTCACACTCCTCCTCCTCCTCACACTGTTCCTCCTCCTCACACTCCTCCTCCTCACACTCCTCCTCCTCACACTGCTCCTCCTCCTCACACTGCTCCTCCTACTCACACTCCTCCTCCTCCTCCTCCTCACACTGCTCCTTACACTGCTCCTCCTCCTCACACTGTTCCTCCTCCTCACACTGCTCCTCCTCACACTGCTCCTCCTCCTCACACTGTTCCTCCTCCTCACACTGCTCCTCCTCCTCACACTGCTCCTCCTCACACTCCTCCTCCTCCTCCTCCTCACACTGCTCCTCCTCCTCACACTCCTCCTCACACACCTCCTCCTCCTCACACTGCTTATTACTGTAGATTCCTATAGCAGGTGTTATTACTGTAGATTCCTGTAGCAGGTGTTCTGACTGTAGGAGAAACAGAGAGGAGATGAAAGAAGCAGAGAGGAGAGATCAGACTGGAGAGAAGAGAAACAGAAAGGACAGATCAGATAGGAGATGAGAGAAGCAGAGAGGACTAGAGAGAAACAGAGGAGAGGAGAGAAACAGAGAGGAGAGAAACAGAGAGGAGAGAAACAGAGGAGAGGAGAGAAACAGAGAGGAGAGAAACAGAGAGGAGAGAAGAGAAAACAGAGAGGAGAGAAACAGAGGAGAGGAGAAGAAACAGAGAGGAGAGAAACAGAGGAGAGGAGAGAAACAGAGAGGAGAGGAACATGGGGAGAGAAACAGAGAGGAGAGAAACAGAGGAGAGGAGAGAAACAGAGAGGAGAGGAACATGGGGAGAGACATAGAGAGGAGAGGAGAGAAACAGAGAGGAGAGGAACATGGGGAGAGAAACAGAGAGGAGAGAAACAGAGAGGAGAGGAGAGAAACAGAGAGGAGAGAACAGAGAGGAGAGGAGAGAAATAGAGAGGAGAGGAACAGAGAGGAGAGGAACAGGGGGAGAGAAACAGAGAGGAGAGAAACAGAGAGGAGAGAAACAGAGAGGAGAGGAACGGGGGAGAGAAACAGAGAGGAGAGAAACAGAGAGGAGAGAAACAGAGAGGAGAGGAGAGAAACAGAGAGGAGAGGAACAGAGAGGAGAGGAACAGGGGGAGAGAAACAGAGAGGAGAGAAACAGAGAGGAGACAAACAGAGAGGAGAGGAACGGGGGAGAGAAACAGAGAGGAGAGGAGAGAAACAGAGAGGAGAGGAGAGAAACAGAGAGGAGAGGAACGGGGGAGAGAAACAGAGAGGAGAGGAACGGGGGAGAGAAACAGATGAGGGTTTCTTCTCCCCCATCTGTTCCTCTCCTCTCTGTCTCCTCTCTGCTAACAGGTTCAGATGCAGCTGGACGGGGGGACAGAATGAGTCAGCCCCCCTACTATGTTTTTATCTATCTGGTGGCTTCTGTGCTCCCATGCTACCGTGGCCAAGCATGAATACACATCAACACATCATCAGATGGAGGGAGAGAAGCTGAAGGAGAGAGACTGTCCTATAAACATAATCGGAAGTACTGTTCTGTCGGTGAACAAGGACATGGTAAATATAGATCTAGCTGGTTTTTCTATACTGTTCTATATTGTTGTTTATGAAGCATGTGACAAATAACAAGGGAATGGTCTCCTAGAAACAGTCCTTGCACATCACTGGAACATTCCCGTAAAAACGTTAGGTATTGACGTCATGAGACTCTTAAGGGAACGTTTTATAAAGTTGTGGGAATGTCTGTTGTTAGCTGGGAGGTCAGCATGGCTGCAGCTGAGAGAGAGATGTTTAACCTGTGATGTAATCCTGGTACCCTAACCTGTGTGAGCGCCCATAACACACACTCCTGCCCTTCTCTGTCCAGACTGACTCTTCCACAGAGATCCTATTAAATTACTAGAGAGGCTAAACTCATAAACCCCCAAAGTTCCTGAATGGGGTAAAAAAAAGGCAGCCATATTGGTCAAGGAGAAATCCTGTCTAATTGTGATGAATGGCAGTAGAGAAATAATCTAGATTTTACTTATGCAAAAAAGTAAACGTAAGTCATGTGACATTTCAAAAATGGTGTAATATAATTATTGTCCTTTAGTGCGTTAGACAGTCGACCACTGGGGTCGGGGTGGATCAGGGAGGCACGGAGGAGCGGCCCATGGATCCTGCCCCCATACTCCCGGCCTCCTGCCTGGTGGCGCCGGTAGTGTGGGATCTGGACGCGGACATTGAGCAGGTGTTGCGTGCAGAGCCCACTCCCCTCCAGTGATCGGCTGATCTATTGGGCCCACACGTCACCCTCCTCTGGTAATCCAGGAATTGGTCGGACGGTGCGCTATCTGAGTGGGAAGTACTGGTGGCCCACTTTGGCTAAGGACGTGAGGGTTTATGTTTCCTCCTGCTAGGTGTGCACTCAGTGTAAGGCTCCTAGGCACCTACCCAGAGGAAAGCTACACACCATACCCGTTCCACAACGACCAGGTCGCACCTGTCGGTGGATTTCTTGACCAATCTCCCTCCATCACAGGGAAACACCACGATCCTGGTTGTTGTGGATCGTTTCTCTAAGTCCTGTCGTCTCCTCCCTCTACCCGGTCTTCCTATGGCACTACAGACTGTGGAGGCCTTGTTTACACACATCTTCCGGTACTACGGGGTGCCTGAGGAAATAGTGTCTGATCGGGGTCCCCAGTTCACTTCAAGGGTCTGGAGGGCGTTCATGGAATGTCTGGGGGTCTCGATCAGCCTTACCTCAGGTTTTCACCCCGAGAGTAATTGGCAGGTGGAGAGAGTAAACCAGGATGTGGGGAAGTCTCTGAGGTCTTATTACCAGGACCAGCAGGGGGAGAGGGCGGCGTTTGTGCCCTGGGCAGAGATGGCTCAGAACTCGCTTCGCCACTCCACCACTAACCTCTCCCCCTTCCAGTGCGTACTGGGTTATCAGGGCGTCTTGGCATCAGAGTCAGACGGAGGCTCCTGCGGTGGATGACTGGTTCCGGCGCGCGGAGGAGACATGGGATGCCGCCCAAGTTCACCTTCAGCTGTCTCCGTCCGGACCGCCCTGCGCATCGCCTTCTGGGTCGTCCCCGAGGCCGGTGTCGGTGCGATGCTGGGGCCGCGTGTCAAGCATCTAAGTCCTATATTTACAACCTGTCTAAATCCTATATTAACAACCTGTCTAAGTCCTATATTAACAACATGTCTAAGTCCTATCATCAACTGATGTCAGCCAGTGTATGGGTGTTGGATTGAATGCATTGTTTGAATGGAATGTCAGCATATTGGCAGTTCATTTAAACAATTCATGGGATCATTCCTCTAAAACTAACTAGCTAACCAACATACATATACACTCTTCACGTTCATTATTTTACACAATATCTTATCACAGTGCTGGCAAACCATGGTTGACCAGCTCCCTGACCAACATGGCTGACCGTTATCCCATCATAAGAAGGTTCATGTCTAGTATTCTAATTCCTCATACTATGGACTCTTCACTCTACCTATCTTTCCCCACTCACAGACACCCTGAGGAAGGATACATACCTAGACACCCTGAGGAAGGCTACATACCCAGACATCCTGAGGAAGGCTACATACACAGACACCCTGAGGAAGGATACATACCCAGACACCCTGAGGAAGGCTACATACCTAGACACCCCGAGGAAGGCTACATACCCAGACATCCCGAGGAAGGCTACATACCCAGACACCCCGAGGAAGGCTACATACCCAGACACCCTGAGGAAGGCTACATACCTAGACACCCTGAGGAAGGCTACATACCTAGACACCCTGAGGAAGGCTACATACCCAGACACCCTGAGGAAGGCTACATACCCAGACACCCTGAGGAAGGCTACATACCCAGACACACTGAGGAAGGCTACATACCTAGACACCCTGAGGAAGGCTACATACCTAGACACCCTGAGGAAGGCTACATACCTAGACACCCTGAGGAAGGCTA